>NC_046164.1:4953492-4978492 GCF_011064425.1 Rattus rattus
TGACTCGCCTTGACCTTGAACTCAGAGATCCGCCTGCCTCTGCCTCTGCACGCTAGAACTTAAGGTATGCCCCCCACACCCAACACCCGGCTTTAGTCTTTATTCACACCTTACTGTGCTTCTTTGTAAGTGTTCCCTTCTGTGTGTTTTGGCTTTTCCTTTATGCGTGTGAGTGTCTTCCCTGCATGTATGTCTGTGCACCTCATGCGTGCCTGGTCCCCGAGGTAGGCCAGAAGAGGGCATTGGACCTGGAACTGGAGTTACGGGTGACTGGTGAACCCACCACTACAGTGCTGGGAATTGAACCAGGTCCTCTGGAAAAGCAGCCAGTGCTCCTAAGCACCGAGACGTCGCTCCAGCCCCCTATGGATATATTTTAAACAAGCTGTGATCATCCATGAGTGTAATTTGAATCTGGTTTGTTCCTCTCCTAGTATCGTATCTGACTTCTGTCATGCACTGATATTGCTATTTTATGACACTTGGTGCAAGAGTTTTAGTGAGGTGGCGTGAGTTCCTGCTGCCAATCATCATTAAATGTTCACGCTCTTTCAAACGAGCTCAGGGGCAAGGCAGCCTTAAAATTCCAATTCCTTCTAACTGTCGGGAGAGGGGAAACGTTTTTACAGTTCCCTCTTTCTTGCTGTTAAATATTTTAGAAACTACCAAGAATCAATAACCGTGACTGTGTTTGTTTATCAAACTGAGCAAATGTCATTTATCCTCTGACCATTTTCCCTTCCAAGGTCTTTCCAGAAGCTGATCGTCGGGGGAATAAGGGAATACCCACTGGCCCAACACAGGTCAGGGGTCAGGGGGTCAGGGGTCAGGGGGTCAGGGGTCAGGGAGGAAAGATCCAAAGATGAGGAAATCCGAGTCAAGTCGTTCTGTGAAAGTGACGTTGCTTCCTTCCATCTAGCTGCTTTGGGGATGTTGTGATGTTGTTTTTGTTCTGAGGCGGGGTTTCTCTGTGTTGTTCTAGCTCCCCCTGAACTTCATGTGGACCAGAGTGCACCACCACATCCCGCACGGGTTTCTCTCGATCTCTCTGTCTCTAATAAGATGCCCATACTACAACAACAACAACAACAACAACAACAACAACAACAACAACAACAACAAAATTGGATAAAATTCTTAGCAAGATTGGTGGAAGTCAAAGGACTGCCTCTTGGAGAGCTTCCTGTATGGGAGGCAGAGCGGCAACCCTGAAGGAAGCTGGAAAGAGCATATTCATAGTGCTGGGTACTATGCTCACTCACCTAGCATGTACAAGGCCCTAGGTTTTATCCCCAGCACCATAAAAACAAAACAACACACGCACACGCACACACACCGGAGCGGGGGATATAAAACAAATGGGGTATGTAAGCAAGCCTACCCACACCACCAAGGCAACTTGTTCATTACAAAGACCAGCACCTGGGAGGTGGAGGCACCGGGAGTTCAAGACCATCTTCAGCTACATTGTAAGTTCAAAACTACCCCAGGCTACATGATTCTCTCTCTCTCTCTCTCTCTCTCTCAAAAATATCACTAACAATGAAAAAATTAGGTGTGTTGAGCCTCCTGAAGGCTATACTATGAAAACTGCAATTCTATAGTCCCTTTGACCCCAAGGCTGGAGCAAGGTGAGAGAAACTTAAGTTGAGGGCATTCTACAAAGCAGCCCTTGCCAACACGCGCTGTGCACCCATGTCCAGACCATAAGCAACAGGAAAAGAGAGAAACTATTCTTTTCCTTTTTAAAAAGATTTTATTTTTTTAAAGATTTATTTATGTATTATATATAAGCACACTGTCACTGTCTTCACACACCAGAAGAGGGCATCAGATCTCATTACAGATGGTTGTGAGCCACCATGTGGTTGCTGGGATTTGAACTCAGGACCTCTGGAAGAGGAACTGTCAGTGCTCTTAACCACTGAGCCATCTCTCCAGTCTGAGGTTTTATTTTTTTAATCAGAGGTGAGTGTGTGTGTGTGTGTGTATGTGTGTGTGTGTGTGTGTATGTGTGTGTGTGTATATGTGTGTGTCTGTGTATGTGTGTGAGTATGTGTGTGTGTCTGTATGTGTGTGTGTATGTGTATGTATATGTGTGTGTGTGTGCAGTGCCCGAGGAAGCCAGAGTCAGGCATCGGGTCCTCCAGAGCTGGAGGTGTTGTTTGTAAATCACCTTAGGGAGGTGCTGGGAACTGAACTCTGGTCCTCAGGACCAGTGAGTGTATTTTAACCACTGAGCCATCTCACCAGCCAAGGAATTATTCTTTTTTATCTTATTTTATTTTATTGGGGTTTTTTGTTTTTTTTGTTTTTTTCTCGGAGCTGAGGACCGAACCCAGGAACTTGCGTTTGCTAGGCAAGTGCTCTACCACTGAGCTAAATCCCCAACCCCTTATTTTATTTTATGTATGAGTGTTTTGCCTGCATACATGTATGTATACCATATGTGTGCCTGGTGCCCATAGAGCCAGACGGAAGCACAGGATTCTCTGGAGCTGGAGTTGGTACGCGGTTGTGGGCTGCCACATGGGTGCTGGGAACCAAACCCAGGTCATCCACAAGAGCAGCAAAAGCTCTAGACCCATGAGCCATTTCTTTAGCCCTGCCCCCCGCCCAAATTCTTTTCTTGAAAACAAAGAAATTGACAACTAAAGATACAGAACATATAAATGAAACAATTTAATCCAAGCCCAGAATAGCAATAGCAGCAAAAATCCCCCTTAGAAAGGGACTTAGCGGTACTACTGGTAAAAAAATAAATTAAAAAATAAAAATAACAATGTAAAGATATGTAGACAATAGCTAGCAGCTAGGTGCTGGTGGTGCATGCTTTTAATCCCAGCACTAGGGAGGCAGAAGCAGGAGAATCTCTGTGAGTTTCAGGCCAGCCTGGTCTACAGAGCAAGTTAGTTCCAAGACAGCCAGGGTTACACAGAGAACCCTGTCTTGAAAAACCTTATTTAAAAAGAGAGAGAGAGAGAATGCAAGGCATCATATATAATTTCTTGGTTTTAATCACAGTGCTGTGTTCTTTGAGAAAACAGTTTCATCTTTATGACGCAGATGATGAAGTCGTTGGGGGCTTGCCAATCATTCCTCAGGGATGGTTGGGGAGATGTATGCATTTGCAGAGAGTGAAGCGACTAGGAATGCTTCTGTTGGAAGGATCTGGGTGAAGGGCATTGAGGAATTCTTTATATAGCTTTTGCAGCCTCTCTCCGGTTCTGAAATTAGCTCATTAATAAAAGGTTAAAAGGGTGAAAGAATGGGGGGGGGCTCCGTGGGTAGGCTCTCTGGGGTCCTCATCCTTATCCTTTCTCCTGCCCAGAATAAGGTTGCAATGCAGGAGAGAGAAGAGCCAGCAAGAGTCGCAAAGCGAGCCAGGCGGGCCTCCTGCCAGGCAGACAAAACTTGGAGCCCACAGGATACCCTAGGGAGTCACCCTGCCTACCTCCAGGTATCTTATCTGAGACACGATTCCCTGTTCTGTTACAATGCACACAAAAGATGTAGCAAAGTTAAGTAATCTGTCCTACATGGGTAGCTCAGTGGTTGATGACTGTCAGCATGTGTAGGCCCTGGTTTCTATCTTTTTTTAAAGATTTATTTCTTTATTATATATAAGTACACTGTCGCTGTCTTCAGACGCACCAGAAGAGGGCATCAGATCTCATTACAGATGGTTGTGAGCCACCATATGGTTGCTGGGATTTGAACTTAGGACGTCTGGAAGAGAAGTCAGTGCTCTTAACCACTGAGCCATCTCTCCAGCCCCTGGTTCCTATCTTTTTAATTAAAAAAAAAAAGAAAGAAAAAGATTTACTTTTTTTTTTTTCTTTTTTTTCCGGGGCTGGGGATCGAACCCAGGACCTTGCACTTCCTAGGCAAGCGCTCTACCACTGAGCCAAATCCCCAACCCCAAAAGATTTACTTACTTGTATTTTATTTGCATGAGTGATTGGCCTACATGTATGTTTTCAAACCATGGATAGGCTGCGCCTAAGGTGGTTTGTAAGATCACGTGTCAGATCCCCCAGAACTGGAGTTGTGACCTTCAGTGTGCATGCTGGGAACTGAGCCTGGGTTCTCTGCAAGAGAAGAAGCAAGCTCGCTTAACCTTTGGGCCACCTTCCGAGTCCCTGGCTAAGTATCATGGCGGGTGGGGGTGGGGAGGGATGGTTTTCTCAAGACCAGTTCTAATGTGGCAGGATTTTAAGAGAAACCATCTAGATTTGCAAAGAAAATGTACCTTTCTGCTTTATTCCATGCCAAAGGCGGGCCTCACCCTGTGTAACAGGAAAAAAAACTTTCTAGTTGACTCAAGTAAGCAGTACATGAAAGAGACTCGCAGGGGCTTCTTGGTGGTGGTGTGGTGGTGGTGGTGGTGGTGGAGAGAGAGAGAGAGAGAGAGAGAGAGAGAGAGAGAGGAGGGGGAGGGGGGAGAGGGAAGGGGGGAGGGGGATTGCACAAGAGCGCCAGTTCAGTGTTGGCTGAATCAATAATTCAAGAAACCAAGCACATCTGTTTTTCAATGTGCTGGTACAGTGAGCTATTTTTAAGCGTGGGGGGGGGTCACTGTATTTATGTGGGTGATGCTTAATAAGGCTGCAGAAGTGAGTCAGCAATTTCACTCCGTTTCTTGGATCTCACACCCGGCACTTTCTCCCCTCCCAGTCCTGCCTAGAAGCCCTCTGACCCTGTTCCAATCAGCTTCTCCGACTGTCTACCTCCACCTGGGGGGAGGGTAAGGATACCATGTAACAAGTTCTACGAGCCAAATGGTTCACCCGGAGGTGGAGGGCAAGGCTGCCGCATAGGAAGGACAGGAAGGACCCTTCTTCCCAGCTGCCAAAAGAAAACGCAAACTGCTGTGTGAGGGAGCTCTAGCCAGGGTCGAGCATGGGCTGAGCTTCTCAGAGCTCTAGCCTGCGGAAGGGACGCTGCAGGAAGGCACTGAGTGCCGGCCAGATCTATCTGTGCCTCAGGCCCTCCTGCGGGTCCTCACCATGTTCCCATCTGAGACTGCTTGGATTCCCTATTACTGCCTCACACACTGAGGCCAGGCCTCTAGGCACATTTTCTTTTTAAATCTGGACAGAGTTCAGTTTTCATTGCAATCCCGCCGCTTTGAAACTGTGGTCTTGAGAAAATGACTTTGTTTCCCCAAGCCCCCAACCCCAGGATGCTTAGCCAGGGGCTGTGGACGATGACTCAGTGGTTAAGGGCTCATACAGGCTCAGATGAAATGTGTTCAATGTGTCACTGCCTGGCTTTGATTAAAATGGTGTGTATCCTGAACGTTTCTTTAAGTTCCTGACTTCGACCGTACCGTCAAATTAATGCTGAAACCATCATTTTGCTCTGGCCCAGATTTTAGGCCCAGACCTAGTTAGCAGCCTTTCAGGAAGGAGAGTGGTTCCCATATCCTAAGGAGACCTCAGAGGTTTTGATGTTTGAGATGGGACCTCACTCAGCTCTGGCTGGCCCACAACAAACTGATCCTCATGCCCCTGCCCTCGGAGCCCTGGGATTGAGGGTGTGTGGTCCCACACCGGCTATTTGTTTCTTAGCTGTACATGTAAGATGTATGTGTGTCAGTGCCACCATGCTCGTGTTGGGCTAAAAGGACAACTCTGTGGAGACAGTTCTCCCCTTTGGTCTGGGCAGCCTGCTTCTCAGGTATTTTACGGTAGAGACAAATACTTGGTAGATTTTTCTGGGGCTTGGCTCTGGGTCACTTTGGGTCTCACAGACCTCATGGCTCTGTTTTGGAGAGACACGTTTAATAGGTGGAGAGAAGGAGGGCAAGAAGGCAAGTTGGGGCTTTTCTACCTCTTTATCTCTTTTTTTTTAAGTTTTTTTTTTAATTTTTAAATTTGTTTATTTATTTATTATGTATATATATACATCGTACAGCTTTCTGCCTGCGTGTATGCGCCTGCAGGCCAGAAGAGGGCACCAGACCTGATTACAGATGGTTGTGAGCCACCATGCGGTTGCTGGGAATTGAGCTCAGGACCTCTGTAAGAGCAGTCGGTGCTCTTCTCTTGGCTTAGTCAGTGTTCTATTGTTGTGAGGAGACGCCATGGCCAAGGCAACTCTCAGAAAACGAAACGTGAGGGAAACGTTTACTTGGGGCTGGCTTACAGTTCGGAGGTTCAGTCGCCATCATGGGAAGGAATGGGGGCACGAGGCCGCACTAGAGCAGTAGCTGGGGAGCTGCTTCCTGATCCACAGGAGGAAACCCCTGGCCTGGCGTGGGCTTTTGAAACCTCAAAGCCTACCCTCAGTGACACACTTCCTCTAACAAGGCCACACCCACTTGACAAGGCCACACCTCCTGCTCCTTCTAGTCCCTTCATCCAGTGCCACTCTTCGGTGACTAAGCCTTCAGATATGAGACTACGGGCGCCGTTCTTATTCAAACCGCCACATCTGCCTCCAGTTATTTCCTTCCGGGTAGAAACACTGTGTGATACAAAATTCCTCAGATTAGGCAACGGCGTGCTCTGCTGAAGGATTTGCACGGCGACGACGGGATGGATGCTACCAGTATGCTAATGCAGCCTCTGTCTCTCAGTGTGTCTGTCTCTTCTTCTCACTTTCCCACCTCTCACGCCACTGTCCAGGGCCTTCTGAGTGGCTGCCAGGGAATAAATTCTACACCCAACTCTCTTCTTCCTGGAGTCTCCACCTGCAAGTTATTCTGCTGAGCCCTTTCTGGTTTTCTGGCGGGGGAGGGGAGGAGGTAGCATTGGCATACCATCATCAACTCCATTAAAGAACTGGAATTGGGGGGTTGGGGATTTAGCTCAGTGGTAGGGCACTTGCCTAGCAACCGCAAGGCCCTGGGTTTGGTCCCCAGCTCCGAAAAAAAGAAAAAAAAAAAAAAAGAACTGGAATTGGGGGACTGGGAATGTAGCTGAATGGGAAACAGCATGTTTAGCATGTTCGCAACCCTTGGTCTAGGTCCCACCAGTTTACACACACACACACACACACACACACACACACACACACACAGGGAGGAGTTGGAGTGGAGGTGGTGACTAAAATAAAACAAACAAACAAACCTGGAAAGGGAGGGGCGGGACTTTGAAGGTGCAGGCTGGCTAGCTTTGGAAGCTTCTAGTCCTAGAAGCTCAGGCTAATCTGACAGACTACATTCTATTCTCAAGAGACGGGGCAGCCTTGATAGTCAGCCTGCCACCTACTCCATGGGCCACCAGCAAATAGAGACAGACAGCTGCAACTTGCCCTGTAACCCGGGCTTGCTGGAGAAGGGGCTGTGACTCTATAATAAGTCACCTTATACTTTCATGGAATCTTGGCATCAGCCAATGAGAACTTCAAAGGCTTGGCCTAGCTGTGGAATGGGACAATAAACATGTTAATCCTGTGCCTTAACTGCTTAGGACCTGACTGATCAGCCTCAGCCAGCCCTAGGGAGGGAGAGGGCAGGGGAGGGAGGAGGTGATGGTCAGATGCCCAACAGAAGCGAAGTGCTAGACCCTGGATCCCAGAAACTTGTTCCTCCATGGTTTATATAAAAATAAATCGTTGGCATTCCTAATTTAGATATTTCCATAAGTAAGCACTTCTCTTTATCATACTTTCTTAAACTTAGAAACACACTAGGAAGACCCATTTAAAAAAAAAAAAAAAGTCTACAGACTGGAGAGGTGGCTCAGCAGTTAAGAGCATTGTCTGCTCTTCCAGAGGTCCTGAGTTCGATTCCCAGCAACCACATGGTGGTTACATTACAACCATCTGTAATGAGATCTGGTGCCCTCTTCTGGTGTGTCCGAAGACCGCTACAGTGTACTCAAGTTAAGTCTATAAAGGTTTTTTCTTTATTTTTATTTTTCTTTTCTTTCTTTTTTTTTTTTAAAGATTTATTTATTGTGTATACAGCATTCCACCTGCATGTAACATTTAAAATGGTTGTTTTTTTAAAGATTTATTCATTTATTATATATAAGTACACTGTATCTGTCTTCAGACACAACACAAGCATCAAATCCCATTACAGATGGTTGTGAGCCACCATATGGTTGCTGGGATTTGAACTCAGGACCTCTGGAAGAGTAGTTGGGTGCTCTTAACCACTGAGCCATCTCTCCAGCCCTAATTTTTTTTAAAGTTAAGTCTATAAAGGTTTTTTCTTTATTTTTATTTTTCTTTTCTTTCTTTTTTTTTTTTAAAGATTTATTTATTGTGTATACAGCATTCCACCTGCATGTACACGTGCAGGCCAGAAGAGGGCACCAGATCTCATTACAGATGGTTGTGACCCACCATGTGGTTGCTGGGAATTGAACTCATGACCTCTGGAAGAGCAGACAGTGCTCCTTAACCTCTGAGCCATCTCTCCAGCCCCCTAAAAAATTAATTTAAAAAAATTTCTATAAAGGTCTAGATTCCCCTTGCAGACAGAAAAAAAATTACGAATTCGTCAAATAACAGCTTAATCTGCCGTTACCTTGCAAAGCCATAGAACTAATGTAATGTGTTAATGGCACCGCTGAAGAGGCGTGCTCAATACACTGAGGTGGGGAGAGATGGCTCAGTGGTCGGGATCACTTGCTGCTCTTTTAGAGGACCCGGGTTCGATTCCGAGTACCCACATGGTGGCTCACGACCGTCTGAAACTCCGATTCCAGGAGATCTGACTCTCTCTTCCAACCTCCTCAGGCACTGTATGCACACGGTGCACAGACATTCATGCAGGCAAAGCACCCCCACACATAAATAATAATAGTAGTAATAACAACAATGATGATGAAGACTTTTAAAGCCTGGCAGGGGGCTTGGGAGACAGCTCAGCAGGTAGAGGTGTGACCACCTGAATTCCATCCCCAGGAACCACACGACGGCGACGGCCGGAAAGAACCAGCTCCCAAAAGCTGTTCTCTGAACTCCACACACGTTTACGCTACACATGCTCCCCATGACCCCCAAATGAACAAACCAAAACAAACAAATAAGTGTAATTTAAAAAGATCTAGCAAAAGGTTCAGTCTGCTGAGGGAACTGGTGAATAACTGGGTTTTCTGGTACTGCTAAAGTTACTAATAGCACAGAACTCCAGCTATCTCTTAAAGGACATCCATCTTTCCCTGCATTTTTAGGATGATCTGAGGTTCCCCCCGACGATACACACCAAGGACGGTTTGGGTCTTCACGGTAACATTTATTTTATGTCCTTAGTACTAGTCTCTAATCTTACAACCAACCGTACCAGGAAGGTAGCGATTCTACTTCCTTATTAAAGAGGTGCAGAAGCTTGGACTTGAGGGCCTGCACAATGTCCCAACTATTCCAAGTCCTGGCTTGGTCGCCTGTGAAGGCCAACATTTTTGCCTCTGAATCTTTGTTTAAACCTAAACAGGAAGCGTTAGAGATCCAGTCAATGGGAGAAGGATGTGAATGAATCCAGACCGTTTCTTGCTCCTTCTTCTAACGCAGATTCCCAGAGCTTAAACAATACTTTGGAAAGGGCTTCCTTCAGAGGGCTGGATTTATGGAGCTGGAACACAGTTGGTAGAGTGCTTACTGCGCATGCAGAAGGCCGGGTCCCTACTACTGCATAAATATGGACCGGCAAAGTGACAGACGTCTGAAATCCCAGCACTTGGGAGGTAAATGCGAGAGGATCGGAAGTTCAAAGGGAACCCTCACACGACACAGTGAATTTGGGACCAGCCTGGGATACATGAAAACCTGTCCCAAAGGAAGTGCCTCAGATTCAAAAAGAATAAGAACGTTTCCTTTAGACTGATCTAGAACAAACACCAAGCTACGGAGTCAAACAGAGAAGCGGGCTGCGGGCTACCTCAGTGGCAGAGCACTTAGAATGGTTGGGGCTCTGGGTTTAGTCTCCAGCTCTATCAAAGGAGAAAATATATAAAGCAGCGAACACCGTGTAATACAGTTATTTGTATTAGCAATAATACAATGTTATATTTACACACACAATCGTATGTGGATGAATATACAATTGCTTATGTTAACTGCCTGGGTAACCAAAGAGTGGTAAGAGACTTTTCCTACGGACCCCTTTCTGAATATTTGAGGACAGCAATGTGTGACGGTTAATGTTTGTTTGGCTTTTGTTTTGAGAGCCTCACATATTGAAGGCTGGCTTCCCATTTATGAGATTGCATAGGCTGGCCTCGATCTCCTGATCCTCCTGCCTCTACCTCCTAAGTGCTTCGATTACAGCCTACGATGATCAAACTTGACTCTCGACGTGATGGAAATAAGAGGGTCCCAGGAGCTGAATGCAACACACCTCCGGGTTTATCTGTGAGGGCATTCTAGAAATAATTTACTAAGGTGGGAAGACCCAACTTGAACGTGAGCACCGTTATTCTCCATGAAGGTAGAAAAAGGGGAAGAAGCCAGCTGTCAGGAGCAACTTTCTTTTTCTCTCTTCCTTTCGTTTTACAACCTGAATTATTTTATTTGCCTGCACGTATGTCCGTGCATCGCATGTATGTATGTCTATGTGTATGTATGTCTGCATGTGTGTATGTCACCTGCATGTATGTCTGGTGCCAGCAGAGGATGGAAGAAGGTATCTGATGCCTTAGAACTGGAATTACAGGTAGTCGTGAGCTGATGTGTAGGTGCTGGAGATTAAACCTGGGTCCTCTGCAGGAGCACGGCACTCAGTGCTCTTAACCACTGAGCCATCTCTCCAGCCTCAAGTGTGGTAGATCTTAAATAAGATGTGTTGACCACAGGGAAACAGGACGGAGATCGAATGGTAAAAATGTTAAGTCCTTCCTTCCACGGATGTTTATATTTACTTCTGATAAAGGTTAACTGTCCATTTAGTCACTGAAGGCCACCAACATATCTATGAACAGAGTTACAAAATTCATTATATTAATAAAATTTTCAAGCGAGGTGTGGTCATGTATACTCACAATCCCAGAGTTTGGAAGGTAGGGAAGGGGATTTTGAATTCAAGGCCAGACTCAGCCAGGTAGTAAGTTCACAACCAGCCTGTGTGTGCTATAGCCTGTTTCAGAAAGAAAGATAAATAATAAGGGGGTGGGGGTCGAGAGGCTGGAGAGATGGTTTCGTGGTAAAGAGTACTGGATGCTCTTGCATGGGACCAGGGTTTGATTCCCAGCACCCACATGTCATTCAGTTCCAGAGGTTCCAGTGCCCCCTTCTGGCCACCAAAGGCACTGCAGTGTGTGGCGCACAGACATATGGGGGGGGAATGCCCATATGCATAAGTAAAAATTTAAATTAAAAGAAAAAAATCTGAGGATCCCAAATGAATATGACCACTGTGAAATGCTTAGCAAACTACAGAATCAGCTCTATACACAAGTCCACAGTGGGGATCTCCTCTTTGTCCCCATGGGTCAGATACAGTGCTAAACAGTAGGGTAAAGGACAACATGATTGACATCTTTGCTCTAATGGAGTTAGCATTCTAGGAGTTTGGGTGGAACCGACAAAAACAAGATGATATATGCTTGGCACATACTGTATTTCATGAATCCTAAAATGTACATTTTCCCACTGACTTAGTTAGGGTTTTACTGCTGTGAACAGACGCCATGACCAAGACAAGTCTTAGAAAGGATAACAATTAACTGGGGCTGGCTTACAGGTTCAGAAGCTCAGTCCATTATCATCAAGGCTGGAGCATGGCAGCATCCAGGCAGGCATGGTGCAGGAGGAGCTGAGAGTTCTACATCTTCATCGGAAGGCTGCTAGGAGAAGACTGGCTCCAGGCAGCTAGGATGAGGGTCTTAAGTCTATGTTCACAGTGATACACCTACTCCAACAGGGCCACACCTCCTAATAGTGCCACTCCCTGGGCCGAGCACAAGCAAACCATCACACCCACTTACAAACTCTAAGCTTGGTACGTTTATTTTGGTAGGTTGTGCCTTACAGGAGCTGTGGAGAAAGCATAAGACCAGCAGAGAGAGGTAGAAGAGTCAGGCAGCACTTGTATGACATCTGAGCTGACCTAAAGAGGGTAGGGATGATAGGCCTGCAGGTGCCATGCCTCTAGGTGAACAGAAGAAGCAAACTTCCCAAACAGGGAAAATACAGCGCAAAGTCCACGTCAGATTGTGTAGGGACTCACAAACAAGCCTTTAACTTACTGCATGGCCACAGTGTTGATGCTGGAGAGAAAGAATAACAATAGGCTTTTCCAATGTGTGCCTACAGGAAACAACTCGTCAAGGTTGTTTCTTATTTATCTATTTCCTTTTTTATTTAAAGGTTTGTTTATTTATTATATATAAGTACACTGTAGCTGTCTTCAGACACACCAGAAGAGGCATCAGATCTCATTACAGATGCCATGTGGTTGCTGGGAATTGAACTCAGGACCTCTGGAAGAGCAGTTAGTGCTCTTAACCACTGAGCCATCTCTCCAGCCCTATTTATCCATTTCTAAAACACAGCTAAGAACATTACGTCACTGAGTTGCCATGCAGATTAAGCCAATTGTTATTGGGTCGGGTGTGAGGGTACCTATTAGTAAGTCCAGTACTCAGGATGCAGACTCAAAGCTAACCTGAGTTACACAAAGAATGAAAGCCTGCCTCAGGAAATACAACGAAGCATTCAAGCAAAACTAATGTATATTTTCATTCATTCACGATACTGCAGATTGAACCCATGGCCACGTAAATGCTAAGCAAACTTTCTGGATGCATAGGAAGATTTAGGTGTCTGGGTTTTTTTTTTTTTTTTTTTTCTTTCAGGTGCCAATTAGCTTGCTATGCCTTGAACTTCTGAGCCCCCACCCCACCCCTCCCCATCACCTTCACCTTCTCGAGCAGATATGGTGGTGGGGCTCATACCCAGGGCTCCATGCCTGTTTGGCAAGGACTAAACTAATTTGAGTTGGAGTTTTACTTGCTGAGCTGGGCTTCCGGCTCTAAGAAAGCCTCTAACGCCCAACCTACATCTGCAGCCCAGTGGGGTTCTTTTATGCAAAGCGCTCTGAACACAGCCTAGCAGAAAAGGGTAAAGTACTTGACATTGTTATTGATTAGTCCTGACCTTTGACACCCCCCACCTCCCCCCCACCAGCCTCACTATCAATTTATTTTGTTGTTAAGTCATTGGGTTAATTGCACAGTAACGGATAGTCTTATTAATGGTGTTTTGAGACACTGCTTTTCCAGTAGGAGCTCTTCAGTGGCCTGAATGTGATGTGTTCCAAATGCAGATGATTACTGTGGTTCTCAACCTATGGGTCACATTATCAGATATCCTGCGTATCAGATATTTACATTACAATTCATAACAGTAGCAAGATTACGGTTATGAAGTAGTATTAAAAATAATTCTGTGGTTGGGGGGAAGGGGTCACCACAACATGAGGAAAAGCAGTCAAAGGTCTCAGCAGCTAGACGGTTGAGAACCACCACTGTAAGGCAAGGCATAGACTGTCCTCCCCGATCTGCCCCTCCAAGCTATAAAACAATCTTATGCTAAGATGTTTTATTGCTTGTGCTGAGTTTTCTTTTTTTTAAGAATTATTTATTTATTTTATGTATGTGGGAACACCCTCGCTGTCCTCAGACACAACAGGGGAGGGCATCGGATCCCATTACAGATGGTTGTGAGCCACCATGTGGTTGCTGGGAATTGAACTCAGGACCTGTGGAAGAGCAGTCGGTGCTCTTAACCGCTGAGCCATCTCTCCAGCCCTTTTGCGGAGTTTTTGACTAGAGAATAAAAAGAGTCTAGGCAAGCTCAGACACTGAAGGAAGCTGGTTTTAACAACAACAACAACAACAACAACAACAGAAAAATGGATTTCAAAATAATTAATTTTAGTAGATGTTCTTGGCCAGGTTTAGTTTGGGAAATGGGAAATTATTCTTGTCAACTTGGAGTTTCAGGTTGTAGAAATGTCACTAAACCACACCAATTACCGCACCGTCCCGAATCCTTACAAAAGTCAGTTACAGCTTCCTCAGGTTGTCCTTCGACAAGTGGTTCTTGACCAACTGCTATGCTGGTGACTTCTGCCCCATGACAAGAGAGCACAGCAGGAAGAAGACAGTGTCCTTAACTCTTGTAGACACGCCAGTGTTGACGGATTAATAAGTAACCCTCTCCTTAAATAAGGAGCCACTTCACGGCTGCTCCCCGCTTGGGCTCCCTCAGAGCCTACCTGGGGCATAAATAAGAGTTTACACCTTCTCGGCCTCCTCTTTAGACTTCAAGTAGTGAACAGACAGAATGGAGATTGTAGGGCCCTCATCACTTCTGCACCCAACTGTCCATCCTTCAGTCCTTCCTGCCCACGGTCCCACCTGCCCAGGGCACAATGTTAGGGAATAAAACAAATGACGGACACCTCGTAAGCCATGACTACTATGCCCCCCAGAGTTTAAAACAAAGTATTTCAACGAGGTTCAATGCCAAGGTCCTACAGAGAGGTCTCCAAGCCCCCTCCAAACGTATGAGAGCCTCACCTCTTGAGGTAGGATGAAGTGCGGCTTGGGGAAGAGGGGAGGTCAGGCTCAGGGAAAGGTGAGACTGCTAGGTGAGGTTCTCTGCAGGCTTTACTTGGTAACTGGTGAGAGTTTAATGGTTACTTTTTTTAGGCTGGGACAAAATGCCCTCACGGAAAATGTCTAAAGCAAAATGCCAAGCAGAGGACAATACTCAGCACACAGTATTTCTGGCAATAATATCCCACCATGCTCTGTGTCCAGGCTTACGACCTTGGGGCTATCACTATGGCCTGTATCGAGGGTGTTCTGTAATTCACGGGCAGAATAGACCGTCTCTCTTAGCATGCTATTCACATACTCAACAAGCTATTCCCTTATCCATCAAAATCACTCTATGATTGGTAAATACACTAGCGACTGATGCACAAACGGTCCAGTGGTTAGGCTGGGCTAAGCCAAGTTTTAATTCAGTGTCTGCCGGCAAAGTGACAGCACAGAGGTCTGCACCTTGATTTCAAGGACCTCTCTCCTGAGATGCTGGAATAGAGGGTTAAGGAACTAGCGGGAATCTGTCTCACAAAGAGGGAAAGGGCACACCAAGGCAAGAGGAAACTGTTGAGTATTCAAGGGACACAGAGCTTCAACCCTAACAGGTGTGTCTGCCAAACTAAGGAGTTTGGATGTCATTATATAAACCGGGGAACCACCCGAGCGTTCTAACAAGAGGACTGACATATTTCTTCTTGGGCTGGTGTGCTGAGGGGAGCCAGGGCTAAATGCAGATAAACTAGTTAGATGCACACTGTAATCTCAGTGTGGATGTAAGTCATATCAACAAGCACAGTATTCAAGGAGAGGAAGGGTTTGAGAAATATTCTATAACTGCACACCATCCGCTCAACACTGGACATGGTAAGGTGGAAAGCCAAAGTCTGCAGATTCCTCCTTATGGACTAGGGAATTATTGGGCAGAAGTACTACTGAGCATGCTAGGGAATGCTGTGGAAGCATACTGATTTCTTTTTAGAGGGAGACTGGGGAAGGCATAGGTCTTAATCGTCACATCTGAGACCTACGGAGAATTGAAACCGAGAGATGCATGAGTCAGTTGTCTCACTAGACTGCCTTTCAGTGTCCAGAAATTTACAAGACTATTCCAGAAGCATGTGTACCTGGTGCCTCATTTGGAAAGAACAAGTATGCCAATTTGGAAATATGACATTCTGCTTGTTAAAACCATTGAAAACAGGAATTAAGACTTAATGGGGGGGGAAGGGGGCATAATGCTACCAAAATAACACCCTGGAACAAATTTATTTCTAATCTCTTATTAGAGATGAATGCAGCGTTCGATGAGGGTTCCTTCTCACACTTGAAAATGAGCAGAGAACCTGCTGTTTAGATCTAGGAATTCCTTTAAGCAGGGTTGAGGAGCAAGAACTTAGAAACGCGCCCTCCAGTGGTAGTGGAATGAGGGGTCTCTAGCACCCCCTTTAACCACCAAACAAAGCCCTGTGTAGAAATGCAATTTGAGAGGATCAAAAGGCCACCTCGCTGACACCACTTAACCAAAAGAACCAAACGAATCTTCCCAGGGGACAGGACACCCTTCTCCCCCTTACCTGTCACGCTGGTCAAAGGAAAATTTCACTTTCGACTCAACAAAATAAGCCCTCAGGTTTGACAGCTTGCAGTCCGTCCCGCTCCGCGACAAAACACCTACCAGCCGAAGCGCGTAGTCTAATCAGAGCCTCCCGAGCCGACTGGGCAGGGCTGCGACCACGTGGGTGACCGCGACCAGCGGCACGGAGCAGAGCAAGGAGGAGGAGGGGGCGTGCCCCTGTGGTGGCAGGCCTGCTGGTGGGCGTGGTCTGCGCCCCCGGACTGGTGGGTGTGGCCTGCGGCCCGGACTCCCTCTCTCCCCTTTTGCCTTCGCCCTTCGAGCCGCCACGTAACGCCACGTCCCCGCGCATGCGCACCGCGGCTGGCGGCGGTGGCTGTTTCCGGGCTCAGGGGGCCGGAGCGGCTGCTGAGTAGGAGGCTGCGGTGGCGGAGGCCGGGAGAGCCGGCTCGGGGGCTAGGCCCTTCGGGGGCGGGGGGCTGTCGTGTTTTCTTTGGCGGAGGGGCTGGTGAAGCCGGCGGCTGAGCGACGAGATGAATTTCCTCCGCGGGGTGATGGGGGGTCAGAGTGCCGGACCCCAGCACACAGAAGCTGAGACGGTGAGCGCAGCGCCGGGGCCGGGCTGGGGCCGGGCTGGGAGAGAACAGGACATCCACGCCGCTCTCTTCGCCTTCCTTCCCCCTGCTCGGACGCGCGAGCTCCCCGCGCGGCGGCACGGCCCGGGCCGTAGTGACAGGAGGGCTTCAGGGACCCGGCACGGCGACGGACCGCGCGGCCCCTCCCTCCTTCCCTTTAACCTGTCGGCCGGCCCCAGTGTCGGCTGAAACCCGGCTCTGGAGGGCTGGAAGGAGGTTAAAAACCAGCTGTTGGCGAAGGCGTGTGGCTAAGAATAAAACGATATTCTTGGGGCACAATGCCACCTGTTCCTGCCCCATCAGCTGTAAGAATGGGCGTTTGCTCGGGGTTGGTGGTTCAGACCCTACTTTTCTGGTTCACCCAAATGTGTCATGTGGTGGCAATACTACTCTTGCACTCTGTAGTAATCTGGGCGCTAACCACCCTAGGGACTCTTCTGCTCTGTTGGTGACATGATTTGTTAATGTTTTTTTTTTAATTATTAAGACATGGAAAACCAGTGTTTGATTTTACGTTTAGGATACACCTCCTGTGAACTTTGCAGAGCCAGTTGGAAACTGCTGTGGATGGCTCACTGGAGAAGAGTAAATTTAGATATACAGAAAAAAAAGTGACCGTGTGTGGCATTTTAAAGATAAACTTTGGATAGTTGTCATAGCTCTCAGTTTTGTGGATTCAGAAGGGTCATAAAATACCCTGCAAGATAGGATGGAGTCTTTACTAAAGTAACTTGACCAGAATCTTGGAGCTAGAATTCACTACCGCGGAAACTAAGAAACTAAGCGTTCTGCTAAGCCTAGACTTTATTGCTGATCCCTATATTTCAGTTCTTAGCTGGCACTTTTGGAAATTTACATGATGTTAACCACATTCGTTAGGATTAAGTTAACACATTAGTTAGGATTGAGTTAACTAACTAATGTAGTTTATTAATGTAGTTAGTGTAGTTACTGATGTAGTTATTACTGGGGGAGATGGAGGAGTTCCCAGAACTGAATCCAGGGCCTGGATTACATGCGAGGCCAGCAAGCCTCTTTTGCCATGAACCAGACTTCCCACCAGGTTAGAACCGAGCTGAAAGCTGTCAAGTCTGTTGATTTTGAAAATCAGATCTCCTTTTTCCCCAATACCTGGCTTCTTCCCTTGTTACTAGAAAACCATGAACTCAGGATTACCGCAGTCTCTAGCCTTTCTATAAGTTGTCTGATAACTGTATGTCAGAGACATACAAATTAAAAGCTTGCTTTGAAATCAGACCTTGATTTGAATCCAGGCTTCCAGGCTTGATTGACTTGGATAGATCAGGAAGGCTAACGCTTCCTATGTAAATAGAAGTGCTGGCTCCTATGGTGGTAGTGAGTCTTACGTGAGAAATAGAAAGTGCGGCCTTTAGTAGATGCTCAGGAAAGGAGAGTCCTGACTCCTAGTACCTTAGACTGAGATTATCCTTTGGCCTTGTTATGGTGACCTCTGTGGAAGTCACCATCTACAGAGTTAGAGGAATTTAAAGCTGAGACTCCTGGAGCAGCGAGAGGTGAAGCCTCCTCACTTTACAATCAGCAAAGTAACTTGTGCACTTGGTATTGCAGAGCTGGGCCCAGGACGCTTTGGTTCAGTGTGCACGGATCAACATCATGATTTTACATGATGATTTCATAGTGATGCCCTAGTGTAACATGTAAAGAGAGACGAAACACGTAAAGAGAGACGAAAGGGATGCCCTTGCTACTTCACATGCATTGAGAATTGAGTCAGTAGTCTCTTTTGAGGACTAAGTTCACTGAGTTACTCTCTGATCAAAGATAGTTCTTATTCTGTCAGGAAGTACACCAAGGACCCATGGGCCACTAATTGACATGGGTTTATAGAGCCTCAGTGGAGTGCATGGTGTAATATTAGATGCTTTAATTGTCGTTATTTGATTTGGCCTACGTGTTTGACTAACCAGGGCTTTGAACATTCACTGTATAATCATCTACTAGGTTCTTCCATTGCTGCAAATTAAATTTTATCGTCTTCAGAGTGGGTCTACATTCTTTCCTTTTCATTTTTTTTCCTAGTGGAAAGCTTTTTATCTGAATTCGACCTGTTCATCTCTAGTATGCATCCCTAACTTCTTTGCCCCATAAACTACAAATAATTTCTTTTCCTCAAGGGACAACCATTGCTTTTTAACTAGGTGTTAGGTTTATACGTATGTCTTGTTCTTTCTACCATTAATATGGTACACACACACACACACGCACACACACACACGCACGCACACACACACATAAACATAATAAATATATATATGTATATATATATATATATCATCCTTTAAAGTATCTTTTTGTCCAAGAGTCAGTTGTATTTCAGATGTTTTTCTGCACTATAAAAACTTATTCACTGACATTTCACTGAGCTAAATCTCTAATCCCCCCTTCATACACATTTTGAAAAAATAATAAATTAGATTTATATTTCAAATAAACCACAGATATTACAGTCAGCAACTCACAAATATTAGGTGGTAGACAATGCTACTTTATTCCTCCACAGTGATTAAATAATTGAACTCTGTTTGTCAGGCTTTTCACGTAGACATTTTTCTAGTGAACGGATTGCTTTAGCTGTTTTCCTGCTTCCCCTTTATTCCTCCTTTATTGTGGGATGTAGGAGGGCGCGGGGGTGCGGGGTGTGGGGGTGGAAGTGGTTTTGGTGCTAGAAATTGAACCTGAGTAAGCTACACCCAGCTCCGCTTAGCATCTCCTGTCTGTAACAAGAGTAATATTGCTGACTGTGTGCCTAGCCTCTCCTAGCCTCAGCTGAGAGGGACTTTGGACTTTTATTAAGATAGTCCTCAAAACCAGCCAAGTAGTAAAGATCCATATTTGTATCACAGGATCATCAGCAAGTCTGTGAAAAGGGGAGACATTTTAAATTTAGAATTCCACCCACAGCACACTTTGGATTTTAAAGTCTAGTACTTT
The DNA here is from genome assembly GCF_011064425.1 of Rattus rattus. Classification (NCBI taxonomy): domain Eukaryota; kingdom Metazoa; phylum Chordata; class Mammalia; order Rodentia; family Muridae; genus Rattus; species Rattus rattus. Next base: position 4,973,184 of record NC_046164.1, read on the forward strand.
TTAATATAGTTTCTTCTCCCCACCCCTGCCCCCTTGAGGTAGAGAAAGACACTGACGGCTGATGATTGAAACCTTGACAGGCTACGCACATTCTTGTGAATGCTCACATGTTCTTAGTTTACTGGTTTTAAAAGATAGTTTCATGCAAAGTCCATAAGAAATGTGAGTATATTTGATAAGTTGTAGTTCTTTCTGTTTTCTGGTTAGATCCTGAGACATGAAAATGGCCAACAGACTACAGCTACAGAGTCCCTGTTTCAGATGTCTCTGTGGGGGTTGATCTAGAGGAATTGGCTCAGAAAGCAGGAGGGCTAACAAACTAGCCACAAGTGTGCTTTTTTAAAAAAGATTTATTACACACACACACACACACACACACACACACACACACACACACAGTAGCTGTCTTCAGACACATCAGAAGAGGGCATCAGATCTCATAACAGATGGTTGTGAACCACCATGTGGTTGCTGGGATTTGAACTCAGGACTTTTGGAAGAGCTGCCAAGCTCTTAACCACTGAGCTATCTCTTCAGCCCTACAGGTGTGCTTCTTTTGACTAAACTTATTCAGGGATGAATGTGATCTTAAATCAGAGTTTAGGGTTGGCCATTGATTCAGCAGGTAAGTCACTTGTCATGCAAACCTGACAACTGCTAGTCCCCAGGACCCACAAAAAAGGAAGAAGAAAACGCTGTCCTCTGAACTCTGCATAGCACTGCGGTATGAGCATGCCCCGCCTATCGTGTTACACGACAGAGATGTGATGATGACGTTTGTGTGTGTAACGGAGGAGCACATGGTAGTGTAGTAGAAGTGTGTGCTCTGAAATGCCTCTTGGAGTTGCTGCTTCCATCTACGCTAGTAACGAGGCCAGTGTCTTAATTGGGATGTTTTCTCCCTTGGCTTGCAATAAGAGTGTTAGAGAAAACAGGAGAGGGAATTGCTTCTGACGATTTTTATGTCTAAGCAAAGATGTCTTCTTGACTTGTTTTAAATGTCACTTTCCATTTTGAAGGTGTTGGGCCCCTTTAAAAAAAACTAGAATCGCTTAAAATTTACATGCCCTAATACTACCACAGGTTGTTCCACCTTGTGAGCATAGTAACAGTCTTTGGAAACAGTTTGTTACCAAGGACTTGTGTTGTCTGCTGGTCACAGACAAAACAGAAAGCCCTCTTATATGGAGGTGTATAGGTAAGGTGCTGTTTTCACAGTTTTCTGTCTACACCCTGGATGTACACACACACACACACACACACACACACACACACACACACACACACACACATACACATAGCTTGTGCCTTTCAGGGAACTTCATGCATCTACTTTTCTGAGAAGTACTTAGGGAAAAATTGTCCTAGCAGGTCTATTTTACCGTGATATAAGTATATAATATGCTTATTTAATTTGTTTTTCAAGAGTTTTTCAAGGCAGTGATCGACAACAGCTCTAAAAGTATAAGCCCTGAAACCCTGTGATTCGGAGAGTAATTACAAACATCTTGAACTGGATTATCTCCTCGGAGAGAACATACCCAGTTCATTTCCAGAGGCTTGTGTTTGTTTGCTTGTTTTTGAGGCAGGGTCTCTCTTTGTAACCTAGACTGGCTTTGAACTCAGAATTCAACTGCCTCAGCCCTGGTGCTGGGATTATAAACTACCACACCTAGCCCAGAAATGCTATGCTGACTCTTTATTTAGCTAGTCCAAATATCATGGAAAAGTTATGCCTGTTTTTATATGAGAGAAGTATTATAAACATCTCTTATATAAAGTGCTAATCATTTTTAATTTGAAAACTTCTATAGTGTTACTTTTTTCAAACATTTATTGTTTATGTGCATGTGTGCGTGTTACCTGTGTGTCTGGATATGGGTACACATGTATGCACGTGCACTAGTGTGTCAGTCAGGATAGTTCTGCCTTTACCCATGTGTATTCCGGGGTAATACTCAGGTCATTAGGCTTGGCAGTAAGAACCTTTATCCATGAGCCATCTTGCCAGCCCTATAGTGTTAGGGTTTTTGTTGTTGTTTAAAATTAAGTATTTATTTTTTTGTGTGGGGGTGTTTTGCCAGCACCATGGGTGTGCCTGGGACCTATAAAGGCCAGAAAAGGACATGGGATCCCCTAGATTGGAGTTAGAGATGGTTGTGAACTTCCATGTGCGTACTGGGAATTGAACTAGGATCCTCTGAAAGAATATCCAGTGCTCCTAACCACTGAGCCATCTCTCTAACCCTTAGAGTGTTAGATTTTAAGACACTGGTATTTATGACAGGCTGTTTGGCAGACAAATTTCTTGATAGACTTGTTGAAAGGTTGTCCTTCTTAGGAATAGTCCATTTACTAGGGAAAGTGTGAACAGTAAATAAGGCAGTGTAGTACCTTGGCAGATTCACATGTGTTGTAACAGAAGTGGGCTATGTTGTAGTTGAGGTCATCGGAAGACTCGCCTTTGTTTTTCTCTTGTCTTCAGAGTTACAGAGTTGCTTTGGAAACAAATCCTTGTCCTTGCTTGTAGTTGATATCTCTTGATAGCAGTAACATTTTTATACTATTAATGTATTATGATTTAATTATAGGGTCACATGAATTGTTTTAGTCCTACCAAAAAGGGTTTTCCTTGGGAGTTCTTTTTTTGGGAGGTACAACTGTGTTTTAAACTCACAGAAAGCAAAGATAGATCATTATAGGAAGTTGGTGTAGGTAAGCAAATCCCTTTTAAATTACTGAACGCAGAGGGCTTTTTAAAAAATGTCTTAAGACATTATTTAGTTAGCTTTATATGTATGAGAGTGTTTTGCCAGGATGTATGTTTGTGTACTCATATGGGTCTGGTGTCAGGTGCCCTGAAACTAGAGGTACAGATGGTTTTGAGTCACCGTGTAGGTGCTGGGACCCCAAAGAGCAGAAGTGCTCTGAAGTGAGCCATTTCTCTTGCCCCTTGAACAGCTAGAGAACTAATTGTTGTTCTTTCCTTCATTTTTTCATGCCTGTTAGACTCCTATGAGGAACAGAAAAAGGTTGACTTAAATCTGTCACTGTCTTATAGATTTAAGTCAACCTTCATCCTAGTTTTGTGTGTCCCTAATCCCCTCTTTGTCTTTGATAGCTTTTGGTCTTCTGGTTTTTTAAACCACATTTTATTATGGGGCATGCATGGCGTGCACGGGGCAACTTTGTCAGTTCCCCCTTCTACCTTTTCGTGGACTCTGGGGATCAGACTCAGGTCATCAGGCTTGGAGGCAAGCACCTTTGCTCACAGAGCCATCTTTTCAAGCCAGGCTTTCGTTGTCATGTCCTTCATTTTTCTGTCCCACTCCCAGCTATTCCCGTTGCTTTTATGGGGGGGTCTCCTTTGTGCATTAGTAAGTGACATTATTTATTAGTTCCCCATTTAGTTTTAATAAGCAGATCATTCAGTTACAGTTCTGTGTGTATCGAATTTGCCTGTTGTTAGCAGGGCTCTTTCTTTCATGTCTTACTTGCTAAATGGAAGTATGACTCTCACATGGCAATTAACATGAAGGCAATCTGACAGTCACCATGTGAACTGTGGTGACTCAAATGTGCTGTTGGTGAGACTTTTATTTTGAGGATTTCATGGTGACTCAGATGCTCTATTGATGAGACTTTTTTTTTTTTTTTTTTTTTTTGAGATGGGGCTTCACTCTGTAGCCCAGGCTGGTCTTGACTCATAATCCTCCTGCCTCAGCATCCTGCACAGATGGGACTACAGATGTGTGCCACCACATCTTGGCTGCGTGTCTGTGTTTTCATGTACTACATCCAGTACCAGTAAGCATGAAGTTCTTCTTGGCCCTCGTCTACATTTAGAATTCTCTTTCCAGAGATGAACATGTTACTAATTAAGTATGAATCCTTCATCCTGGTTAAATTTTACTCAAAAAGTTTTTCCCTTAAGAACTCTTTTGGTGATATTGTCCTTGTATAGTATTTTGTTATTTAATGTGAGGGCCACAAACCTTCATTCAGGGTGGATGCATCGGTGAGGCAGACAGGGCATAGGTGAGCCAGAAGCCCAAGCATGGCAGCTTACCTTGGCTGCAGGGGCCACAGGCACTGAGCAGCAGCCTGGAGTGTCCTAAATGTAGGCCCAGGAGCCAGTTTAGAGAGCGGGCAAAGTAAGTAAAATGTGGGCCCAGCCAGGTAACTCAGTGGCTAAGAGTGTTTCTCTTACAGTGAACCTGGGATGGTTCCCACTGCTCACAAGGTAGCTCAGGACTCCCCACTTTGGGGACTCCAACAGAGGATTCTGGCCTCTGAGGGCACCAAGCACATACAGAATACACACAGGCAAAACACTCAAGCACATAAAATAGAAATAAACAAATCTTTTTTTTTTTTTTTTTTTTCCGGAGCTGGGGACCGAACCCAGGGCCTTGCGCTTCCTAGGCAAGCGCTCTACCACTGAGCTAAATCCCCAACCCCATCTTTTTTTTTTTTTAAAGATTTATTTATTTGTTATATGTAAGTACACTGTAGCTGTCTTCGGACACACCAGAAGAGGGCATCAGATGGTTGTGACCACCATGTGCTTGCTGGGAATTGAACTCAGGACCTCTGGAAGAGCAGTCAGTGCTCTTAACTGCTGAGCCATCTCTCCAGCCCTAAACAAATCTTTTTTAAAAACTGTAATGAGTGAATTTTAAAATGTATCGTTCTGGACCAGTGAGTGAGATGTTTGCCACTAAGCCTGATTGTCTGAGTTCAGCCCCCAGACCTGAATGAGGGTCTACTTCCCACAAGTCGTCCTCTGATTTCCACATGCAGGCCATAGCACATGCATGCAAGCACACACACACACACACACACACACACACACACACACACACAAATAAATACACAAAATGTAAATTTAAAAACAGACTTTGTTTGTTACATTGCATAAACATGGTGTTATGGCCATCAAGCTAGTGTTTTCAAGAAAAAATAGAAATGTAGACTTCCATGTGAAATATTTTTAATTTTTTTTTTTTTTTTTTTTTTTTTTTTTTTCGGAGCTGGGGACCGAACCCAGGGCCTTGCGCTTGCTAGGAAAGCGCCCTACCACTGAGCTAAATCCCCAACCCAAATATTTTAATTTTTAAAAACTAACTTAACATTATTTCATGTGCAAGTCAGATAACTTTCAAATGCTAAGTATGCTATTATTCCTTAGACTGAAGTAGACTATTCTTCATGCATGCAAATTTTAAATATTAAGTATCCCAAGAGTGCATCTTGTTGAGCTCCTTCTACGTTATAGATAACGATGTGGACTTAGAACTGTACTTTAG